>NW_022589762.1:5290110-5305919 GCF_004348235.1 Phoca vitulina
GAGCTTTGTAAACAGAAGGAACAAAAAATGCAAAGACCCTGAGACAGGAATGAGCATGTCATGGTCTAGGAACAGAAAGAAGCATTATAGCTAGGGCTTGGTGAAGAAGGGGAGTGAACAGAGAAATGGGACTGGAGACCTAGGAGGGAGCCCAAGTCACCCAGGCCTTGTAGGAGTTGGGTAAGCAGTGGGGACTTTATTCTAGTGGCAGTGACACTCCATTAAAGAATTTACTAGCAAGGGGCTGCCTTGATGTGATTATAAAGACATCCCTTTGGCTGCTGAGTAGGAGATTGTGTATAGTGTACAAGAGCACAGACTGACTCCCACAGTCATCCAGACAAGAGATGATGGAGCTTAGGGTAGGATGTAGTAAGGTCACAAAGAAGAGTGAGGGACTCAACACATAACTTGGTAATAAAGCACACAGAAACTTTTTTTTTTTTTTAGCTTTTAGATTTATTGATTGATTGATGAAGATTTGAACAACATAAGTAAGCTCAATTCAGACATACATAGAGCTCTGTACCCAATAATGAGTGAACCCACATTGTTCCCAAGCATACATGAGGAATTTATACAAAATAACCATGGACAAGTTCACAAAATGAGTCTCCACAAATTTCAAAGACATATATCTTTAAAGATCTTTGAAGTCCTATAAATTTAAGTCTATGACTATTTCAGTCTTAATCTCAGAATAAGAAAAAACCCTTTAGTTAAAAAAATTATAAACAAGAAAAATAGAAATTTCATTGACTCCTATTAACCAGCAGGCCAGCATTTGGTTACTTAATTATATAATTAATTTCACCCTTAATGCTATTGTTAAAAGTATCTGGAAACTGATGCCAACCCACGCTCTCCTCCCTGATCCCACATCCTGGGTAGATCAAGCATTTTCACCCTTGGCTCATTTTCAGTGAAGACTATAATTAAATCTTTATTTGAAAACATGACTAAAAGTCCAGCACTCGCTGCATTATCGAGCCTACAGAAATTTGTGATGAGTTTGATGAAGAGTGTTAGGTTAAGATAAGAATCTAGGATTACATGGGCAACTGGGTAGAAGGTATTGCCATGAGATGAGAAAGACCTGAGGAAGGGTGAGCAGTCTTAGGAGGTAAAAATCAAAGATTCAGTGTGGACAAAGTTAGCCTGAGATGCCCATTGGAGATCCAAGTGAAGATGCTGGGTAGGTAACTGGACAAATGAAGGAGGAGACTGGAAACTTGTGGACTGGAGATATAAATATCTATACATTGGCTAGGATCACCTAGGAGACTGCATGGTTAGCTGAAGAAGAGAGCTAAGGACAGAATCCTAGGATAATCCAACATGCACAGTATCTATGGCATTGTCCACTCACTAAACATGTATGTGTTCTCCACGTTTCCCATTACATTTGCAGTTAAATAGGGCCATGTCAATAGCTCTGGACAATGCACAGAGGAAGCCTCTAAGAACTGGTTCAAGACCTTTAATTGTTCTCCTCTCCTGCCCCAGGAATCATGAATCTATGTGTTTACATTGATATGTCTGTCAACCCTAATCCCTGAGTGGCTATGTGGAGCAAAGCCCTTTTGATACATGTCAGATAAGTTACACAAGAGAGAAACTTTTATGTGTTAAGCCATGGACAACTTCAGGGTTAATTTGTTACCTCAGCATAACTTGGGCCATCCTAACTAATTCAGAATTCCATCATATGCTATACCACAACAAAGCACTATTTTTTATTTTTAAAAAAAGGGCATATGTGATGTGATAGGTTGTCAACAAAAGCCTATCGGTGGTTATTTCTAGCTTCTATCTAAACAAAGTTTAAACCAACTCCCTGTTCATTTTAGAAGCTGAAGAGCAATCCTGGAACTGTTGAGTGAATAATGCAAGATTATGTCCATTCTTTCAAAGATCCTCATTTCTCAACTGTGTTTTTTAATTCTTAAAGTTAATGAAAACACTCTTTTTATACATATTTCTTGCATAATTCTTTAATACTGGTGCTTTAAAATTTCTAAATTTCTCCTAAATTAGTACTCTCCCATTTTATCAGATAATTTTTTAGATGTTGGTTAATTCGAGAAATTGAGCATAAGAAATATTCCTCATTCATGCATTAACAAATTTTAATTGAGTCCCTACTGTGTATTAAACATTTTGATAGGAGCCGGGGAAATAATGAAACAGAGCCAGTACTTACCTTCATAGTTATAGTTTTGATACCACCTAGAGCATACTTACCTGGGGTCAAACTCAGTTTTGAGATCTTGAGAGATGGGAAATTAGTTAGCTTCTCTGTGCCTTAATTTTTTCAACTGTAAAATAAAAATAGGGGCGTCTGGGTGGTTCAGTTGGTTAAGCGGCCGCCTTTGGCTCAGGTCATGATCCCAGGGTCTTGGGATGGAGCCCTGCATTGGGTTCCCTGCTCAGTGGAGAGTCTGCTTCTCCCTCTCCCTCTGCCCCTCCCCATTGCTCATGCTCTCTCTCTGTCTCAAATAAATAAATAAAATCTTAAAAAAATAAAATTAAATTAATAATTCATACCTTGCAGAGTTATTGTGAGTGTTAAATGAGACAAAGTGGAAGTCTGTTTTTAGTTAAGCTTTAGAAATGTACTCAGACTACCTTAAAGAGAAAGAGGTTTTATTGTAAAAAAGAACCTACAAAGTATCTGGTATTATGGCAGCTGGAGGGACTAGGGACCAGGTAGTCTCTGCATTACACACTTGTGTCTGTTTCTGTCTGTGTGTTTACTGATTTCTTCCATTACCTTGCTTGTTCTTACTCCCTACTCTGTAAATCTGTTCTCAAGCTTGTCTAATTTGTGGTTTCTGTTTCTTCATAGCTTCAGTCTGCATGCTCCTCATTGCTTGATCTTACGGTTGCTCTTGATGCTTTTTCTCTTTAGCCCTCACATATAACTACCTAATTAATTTCCCTTTTCTAGTTCAAACTTCCAGGAGAATCTGTTGGGCTGATTCATTCATTCAGGTATTCAGAAGATTTATATGAACTATCTACTATGTGTAGGCAGTGTACTCCCATGGTAATTTGGGCCTCCTTTTAGAATCCTCTGAATTATCCTTCCACCATCATTCTGAAAGCTTGTTAGAGATGCTGAATTTGGTCCCCACTCCCGATCTACTAAATCAGAATCATTTTAACTAGATCCCCAAGTGATTTGTATGCCTGTTGAAGTTGGAGAAGCACTCCCTTAAGCTTCTAGTTCTCAAAGCTGAAAGAGCTGGGAGTAAAAAAAAAAAATTACTGATGTCTGGATCCCTCCGGCAGAGGTTCAGATTTAATTTTTCTGGGCTGTGTCCTGGCATTCAAAAGGTCCTAGATGGTTCCAATGGGTGGGTTTGAGAATCACTGAACCAGTCCTGTATCACCACTGACCAGCTGTGAGCCTAGAATAATTGCTTAATTTCTCTCTAGGCCAGATTCTTCGTCTCTCTCTCTCTTTTTTTTTTTAGATTTTATTTATTCATTTGCTAGAGAGAGCATAGGCGAGAGAGAGCGAGCGAGAATACAAGCAGGGGGAGCTGCAGGCAGAGGGAGAAGCAGGCTCCCTGCTGAGCAAGGAGCCGGATGCGGGACTCCATCCCAGGACCCTGGGATCATGACCTGAGCTGAAGGCAGCCGCTTAACCGACTGAGCCACCCAGGCGCCCCAAGATTCTTCCTCTCTTAAGTGAAGATACCCTGTCTACCTTGGACTCGTTCTGAGGGCCAAATGTGATCACACATGTGAAACTGTTTTTTAAATGTGTGCCTATAAATACCATGCATCACTTGACTTCTCTAACCCATCTTTGCATATATAATTGGGGGGAAATGCATTATCAAATAGGGGAATTTAAGTAAAAATGGATGGAAAACAATGTAAAGGTTAACATTATTAAGCTATATCATTGTAAATCTGGCACGAGTAAGCTTTACCTGTTATCCCATTTTACTTATCATGTAACACAGAGGTTAAGTAACTCTCTCAAGGCCCTGAAAACTGTTAAAGAAACATTATTCGTCAGATGCTCCTTAAAAAATGGCGGGGTGGAAGACTTTACTTAAGTCCACTGCAACTGGGGTTAAGACTATTGCAGTGTGGAGGAGAGACTGAATTAAACTCCAGATACAGCAGAGACCAATGGAGGTTTACAGCCAGGGGGCGGAGTGAGGGAGGGAATGGAAACTAAGAGGAAGTTGGTTAGATATCAAGGGAGAGGGGGAAGAGGAACTTGGAGGACAGGGAGCTCCCTTAAATACCAAGGGTGGAGGAAGAGGAGCTTGATTAGATACGAAGGGTGAGGGGATTCTCGATAAATTAGCTCCGCAGGGGTCTTCGGTGAAACCGGGCTCCGCAGGCCAAGGATGAGGCCTAGTCTAGAAACGCGCTCAAAACAAACCTGCCTAAAGTTTGCTGCAGGAGTGTGTCTGTCAAGGCCCGGCCGAGGACCGAAACTGGGTGGGTCTAAGTCCCCAGACTTTGCTGACCCTACATCCCCCGTGTTAGGGGTTAACAGTAAAACCTCATAGGATCCAATGTGTCTGGCGCTGGACACCCCTGAGGTAAGACCACCAGCTGCATTACAGCTTCAAATGAAATCAACCCAAAACCGTGAGCTGGTTCCCTTACCTACCCGGAATCTCCCCGATCCAAACTTGCCCGGGCAAGATTCGCCCCCACTGCGGACTCCGGGGCGGGCCCCGCACGCACCTGCCGCGCGCCAATCACAGGCCTGCGCGCAGGGGCGCAAGCGCCACGGCCCTGGGCGGGGCCTCGTCGCTCACCAGTCTCCTCCGACCTGCCGGCCTTCCGCCGCCCTGATTGGCCGTTCCGGGATGACGTAGACGGCCGCCTCGGCCTATGGCAGCGGAGCCGGCCGGCCGGCGGGGCTTGGCGGAAGTGGTGTGGGCGAGGTGTCCCGCAGTGCGGAGAAGCGGCGCGCAGGAGGGTGCTGGGCACGCGAGCTGGGGAGCTGGGGCAAGCACTTTCCCTCTCTCCGGGCGCCGGGAAGATGACGCGCTTCGCTCTGACCGTTGTCCGGCAGTGAGTATTGCAGGGTGCCCTTCTCGCCTTCTGGTCAGTGAGTTGTTCTGGAGTGGGTGAAGAGACCGTTGATCTGTATCTCACCCCGCCCTCCCCCGCTTGCTGTCCCCTCGGAGGGCTGGCTTGGACCCGGCTGTTTCGAAGGTGTTCTCGCCAGGGCCGTCTCCCTTGGACCCCCCCCCCCCCCCCGCCCCCCAGCACCGCTGAGCGAGGAAGGCGGGTCCTAAGTATCCTGGAGTCCCGCACTACAGATGAGCACACTGAGGTCTGGAGGAGTCAGCGGTCGAGGTTCGCAGCCACTTGGCGGAGTTAAAACTGAAGAAAGACAACCTTGTCGCCGGACTTCCCTGTGCGCCGCTTTTCGCTCCCCAGCGGATTCTAAAGAATTTGCGGGATGGCTTGTCCAAGGCAGATATTTTTGTGCCGGCTGCCTTCTGCTGTTCCCCTTCGCTTGCCAGGGCAGCCGCAGGCACAGATCTGAGATTTATTTCTTCCCTCCGGAGATTACATTGCTGGCAGAGGAAGAGGGCCTCCGCCCTCGTCTCGGCCGACCGCATCACCCCGAACAAATATTTTTATCATAACATTACACGGTGGAGCTAAAGGCAGATATGTCTTTATGTCTGTTATCTTTTTCCTTCTGAACGCTTATTGGCCGAGTGTCAATGGAAGTGCAATTCAGGGTGGTTAAGAGCACAGATTTTTCAAGCAAGATAGACCTGGGTTAGAATCCGGGCTCTGGCTAGGAGGAGCCTTGTAACCAGGGCTTCCGTTAACCGACGTAATCTTTACGACCTCAGTTTCCTGATATATTAAATGGGGTAATGATAATACCTACCTCCCTGGGCTAGTGTCAGAATTAAATGAGGCAAAGGCAAAGTGTATAGCGCAACGGAGGGGAAGAAATATATCTCGAGAATTAGATAACTTCCAATTCTCTGAGGACATCTCTAATAAAAATGTAGTTAATCCTCAATATTTAGGTATAGTTTTACCAGACCAGCATTTTGTGCACTGCGTGCCAGTGTACTGGGTTATACAGATAAATAAGATACCATTTTTGACTTTCCGGAGCTCAAAAGGAGTACTAATAGGACTTAACCTGGTCAAGCTGACTTTAACTGCTATCTTCTTTTTGTCCTCTTCTTCCTTCATAGGAGGATAATCTTGTGAATCATCAGAATTATCCCTTTAGGGCTCACAGGATTTTGATGACTAAACCAGAAATCGAGTTTCTCTCTGTCTCTTCTTTCCCCACCCCCCCATTTTATAGAATGCTTTATGACCATTTTATGACCTACTTAAGGGCATATAGCTTGCTGGTAGCAGAGAAGGAAATGGAGCCCTCGTTTTTCCAGTGTTACAACACTTTCTGGATGCCTTGACTCAGGCAGCACAGTGTCTGACACGTAATTGAAGTTGTAGGAAATCTGGATTGACCATCCCTTGAAAAGTAGGATGATGTCTATTTAGATTCTTATTGGACAGTAGTTATATGAATTTGGATTTTGTCCCTTCCTTGCTTCTTAAAAAGGGCTTGATTTTAAAAATTGATTCCTTAAAGAAATCCTATGAAGAATCAATTTAGAAATAAGTCTTTATAAATTACTATGTGCCAGGCCCTGTTGTAATTAAGTTCTGACAACAGTCCAGTGAGGTGAGGACTGCTCTTCAGTTAGCAGGTGAGGGAATGGATGCAGAGGGCATGTAACTTGCTTGAAGTCACATGACTAGATGGGGGGCTGGGATTTGAACCAAAGGAGTAAGACTCTGCAGCCCATCCTCTCAACCACTGAGTCTTCTGCCTCCTATTTAATTGAGTTAAAACCTAGTGTTTTAGATTGCTGGAATATCACTTAGTGGCTACTTTTTATTTCTGCTAATATAATTGTAAAGAGTGATAAGAATAGTTTGCTTTGTTCTGTTTTATTTGTGGAAAAGTGAAGTTAAAGTGTTGAAATAATTGGTAGGGTTATGGTTAACCTGTTATCAGGTTAACAGATCTAATCTGTTTAGATCATCCCTCTTTCCCCTTCTGAGTTCTCCAAGCTAAGAATTGAAGATTCTTTCAGGAAAAGAAATGATTTCAAACTTGGTTAATAATAGTCACCATAGTTAAATATGATGACTCATTGGAATTCACAAGATTGGGTCATTTAGCATAATATTGGGAATAGCACCAGCCTTTTCTATTACCTGATTCTGTATAATTAAGATAGATGCTTTGAAACTGATGGCATGATCAGTATTTTTTAGGAGATGGATAATTTTATTGAATGATGCCTCTTCAGATAATGCAAGAAAACTTTGAAATGCAATTTCTTTAAGTTCAACCAAATCCTTTATGAATCTTGCGCTGTTACTGCATGTGTGTTTGTCTTCATCATATTTATGGGGTATGTATCGTTTTTGGAATACAGTATCCAAGATTTCAAACTTGAAGTCTTTTAATATTATTAAACTGTAACTTCTTATGATCTTGTAGTACAGCATTGTTGAAAACCCCAATATACGTAGGTTGGCATTTCCATCACTTACACAATCCATTGAAAGGCCCCAGTTCCCTTGAAATTATTTGTGTGTTTGCGATTAGTTGCCTGCAAAGCCATCCCATTTCACTTCCATTTTTAGCTGGCTCTTAAAACTTAAAAAAATTTTTTTACAAACTAAATTAAGTTTACTTTTATTGACTCAAAGATGATAAATTAGTAAAGTTATTGATAGCAAAACTGGCTTGTTTTCCTTACGCTACCTCTATTGGCAGTTACTTTTTGTTGAATGCCAATCTGGTCATTAATAAAACAAGCTCAGTAACTATTAGGTCACCTGTAAACTTTTATAAACATCTATGGGATTGTTATGTTACTGTGGTATTTGTTTTCTGAGAATACAGTTGATCAATTGGGAGACCGTTTACAACTACGACTAACTTCTTTATAAACAAAAACATATCATGAGTTGGGTGTGTTACATTTTTTTCCCCTCAACCTATCTAGTGAAAGTCTCTGTGTTACTAGCCCTTGAAATCTTCCATGTTTTTGAATGAATTAATTGGTAGAGAAGAATTAGGATAAAGCTGTATTCATGATTAAATATCAGGTGAAGCTTTGCATTTCCATGTACACTAAAGCATACCTATTTTTTTTTTTTTTTTTTTTTAAAGATTTTATTTATTTATTTGAGAGAGAGAGAATGAGAGACAGAGAGCATGAGAGGGAGGAGGGTCAGAGGGAGAAGCAGACTCCCTGCCGAGCAGGGAGCCCGATGCGGGACTCGATCCCGGGACTCCAGGATCATGACCTGAGCCGAAGGCAGTCGCCTAACCAACTGAGCCACCCAGGCGTCCCAAAGCATACCTATTTTGAAAACATGCCCCCAACTGTACTAATTTCCTATGATTTATCTCTGTCGTGTGGCAAACAATACTTGTTGATTGAATTTCAATTATTTAAAGGATATGATTGGGAAATTAAGCCTTATAAATGGCTTCTAAGGAAATGCCATAGAATGTAAACCAGAGCTAACAAAATAAAATATCTTTTGAAGTGAAGAACAGTGTAATAACCTACAAAATGAATGATGCATATTTGTAGGGCCTATAAATGGCTGGTCATAAGACTTAACTTCTTGGCATAAGCATTTGGATTCTTGCAGAGTCAGGTGTTCTGTTTTGGAAATGGATCACACCGGAGATTTTGAAAATGAGTAGTGTTATTCCTGACTCCTTCGAAATATATCCCTCTGACCTTTCAGCTTCCTCTACCTTCTCTGCCTCTATCACAAGCCAAACTTTCGTTAAGGGAAGTAGATTAATAGTAAAACTATTTTAGGGATGCCTGGGTGGCTCAGTTGTTGAGCGTTTGCCTTTGGCTCAGGTCATGATCCCGGGGTCCTGGGATCGAGCCCCACATCGGGCTCCCTGCTCAGTGTGGAGCCTGCTTCTCCCTCTGCTGCTCCCCCTGCTTGTGTTCCCTCTCTCACTGTGTCTCTCTCTGTCAAATAAATAAATAAAATCTTTAAAAAAAAAATAGTAAAACTATTTTAGGCACCTACTTTTCTTTCCCACTCCCAAAAAACCCTTTATACAGTTGCCATAAGGATTTATGCAAACCTCTTGATAAAGCTGATAAAAGCTGTGAAAGTAAATATATATGAAAGTTTTGGGGAAAAAAATTCTATTTCTAGGTTTCCTGCTCTGTAATATTTGTAAAGTGATTTAAAGGCAAAAAATGCCCAGCAGAATGCCAGTGATTGTTAATAATACAGTAATTAATGTCGGCAGCAGTCTCTCTATTGACTTATAGCTAAATAAAATCCTTCATTATATCATTGCTATTTTTTTCCTCCCTTTGTCAAAAATAGTTAGATGGTGTGGCAGTACTGTTACAAAACTGTCAGAAAGTACTGAGAGTCCATTTTTTTATAGTATGACGTTTTGATAATAGAATCTTTTATATTATTCTGCATCTTATCAAATCAGCTACTGAGATTGAACTAAAATCGTGAGCTGTCTTTTTAGCAAGCATACAAAAAATTATCATCTGCTGAATTTGTATGATTTGTAAAAACCTGGATTGGCAAATTATTAAATTTCTCCTCATCCTTGATCTTAAATTTATAAAATGAGCAGGAGAGCTTGTGATTGGCATAAAGTAGGCAAAAGCTTTTGAGGTTCCTTTATAAAAGTAAACATGGCAGAGGGAGGGTTCTTTGAATTTTGCTGGAAATTGAATTGGCTACCAAGCTACTGTCTAAAGAGGACATTACTTATATTTAACAGCAGTTCTTTTATTCTTGACCTCACTCAGCAAAATTATGAGGCTGAGACAGGAATTGAATCCAATGTTTGGGAATCATTTTCTGTATTAGAAATGACAATTTCTTCATCATCGTCCTGGAAGCTTTCTCTGTCTGAATGGTAGAGATTCATATACTCTTTCACATCTGTTTTGTATGATTCTGAATAAATTTTGGAGTATAAGACATATTTTATTAATATTAATCACAACAATGAGAATAATGGCAAACCAGTGGTAAATAGTTCTGAGACATTTCATTTATTTGTCATACATTTTTTTAAACGATTTTATTTATTTACGAGAGAGAGATAGCAAGAGAGAGCATGAGCAGGGGCGGGAGAGAGGGAGAAGGAGGCTCCCTGCTTTGCAGTGAGCCCTATGCGGGGCTCTATCCCAGGACCCGGAGATCATGACCTGAGCCCAAGGCAGACGTTTAACCGACTGAGCCACCCAGGCGCCCCGTCATACATTTTTTTTAAAGCTACATCCACATATTTAGAAATCAGAACAATTCTCCCTGGTCTTAACCTCTTCTCCTCTCACCCCTTAGAGGATCATATTTATTAGTTTCTCATGTATCCTTCCAGTGTTTTCTTTGTTTTGTTTTGTGGCAGGTCCAAATGTTTATTCTTATTTACCACCTTTCTAAAAAGGTAACATTTTTTTTTTTATATATATTATGCTGCACCTTGCTTTTTCTCCTTAATATATTTCGGAGATTTTTCCATATCTTTACATAAATCACTCTCTTTTTAAGGGACACAGTTACATAGTATTCCATTATGTAGCCACACCACCATTTATTTGTTAATGTAACCAGTTCCCTAGTAATGGACGATTAGGTTATTTACCATCTTTTTGCTATTAGAAATAATATTGTTACAAGTATTATTTTAAATATGGATGAATGTAAACATTCCCAGTGATAGGGTTGCTGGATCAAAGGGCAAACAGATTTGTTATTTTGATAGGTATTTTCAGACGGCCATACACTGAGGTTCTGTTATTTCCCAGGATTTTCTCCGGGTAATGAGTATGTTAGGGCGAGGCAACCTCTGGCTGTGCCTTTAAGGAGCTGGAGCCAGGGTAGACACACAACTAAAAAAGTTAATTAGCATACCGGTGGTAACTTTTAATAGTGGTGCTGGGTAAAATGGAACTATAACATTGGGGTGTTTAAATGGAATAGGTAGGTGGGGAAATGTGCTGGGAAGGGAAGACTCCCACAGAGAGCTCGCTCTGTGTTGGTTCTTGAAGAATGAGAACCTATTGGCCTGGTCCAGCAGTCTATGTTTTAATAAGCCCTCCAGGGGATTCTGATACACGCCCAAGTTTGAGAACCACTGCTGTAGGCAGAGTTGGCAAACAACTATTTCTGTAAACAATGGACAAGGGTTCCAGGCAGAGGCCTGGGTTTGTGATTCTGACTCTCAGGTCTGATGGAGTTCCTTTCTGGGTCTGTGTAAATCAGTCCCAGGTGAGGGCTTTTATTTTGTTTTGCTTTTTAACTAGTGCTTTATTTAAAACAAACAGAGCAAGGGTGATGAGCCTTCACAGTAATCAGGGAAATACAAATTCAGATCAAACTGAGATAAACTGTTCTAGTGCCAAATTGGCACAAATGGGAAACTCTGACATTACTAAATGTTGGAGAGGATGTGAAATGCTGCTGGGGGATGTTTGCACACTCTGTGGCTCAGCAATTCTAGTGCTAGGCCTGTATCACTAGGTGTGGGTTAGCAAACTTAATTAAAGGGTAGGAAGTAGTTTAGGCTTTACAAGCCATGCACTCTGTCTGAACTGCTCAAGTCCA
Source organism: Phoca vitulina (assembly GCF_004348235.1). Taxonomy (NCBI): domain Eukaryota; kingdom Metazoa; phylum Chordata; class Mammalia; order Carnivora; family Phocidae; genus Phoca; species Phoca vitulina. The sequence continues at coordinate 5,301,775 of NW_022589762.1, forward strand.
CTATTATAGTGTGAAAGAAGCCATAAACAACATACAAGCACATGTGTGACTGTATTCCAGTATAACTGTTTACAAAAAGAGTAATTTGTCAGTCCTCGAGTGGTTTTCAAACATGAATGTGCATCAGAATCACCTGGTGGGTTTATTAAAACACAGATAACTGGACACCAACCTCTGAGTTTCTGATTCAGGGGTCTGGGGTGGGGCCTGAGAATTTGCATTTCCAGAAGTCCTCAGGCAATGCCAGTGATCCTGATCCAGAGGCCACACTTTGAGGACCACTGCCCTAGAGAATTTGATGCACTCTGTACAAAGATAGTCACAGCAGCTTAGCTCTAAACTGGAAACAATGTAAATATCAACAGTAGACTATATAAATACATTGTGGTAAACTCTTAAGCATATTACACAATAATGAGAACGAAAGAAGTATGCCACCCTCAACAACATTGATGTATCTCGCAAACAATGTTAAAGAACAGAAGCAACATAGAGGACTACATACCTAAGAAGCAATTCATTATCAAGTTCAACAACAGGGGAACTAATCTGTGCTATACACGGGTGGGAAAGCTATGAAGAAAGGTGAAGCAAGTGGGCATCTAAATGTCCAGGTAGTGGATCCACTGGGGTTGGGAGGACATTGTGATCAGAAAGAGACAAGGTCTAGGAGGCTGGAGGTGATGATCTGTTAACTTGGGTGGGGTCACCTGAATGTTGGCTTTATGGTATGTTATTTGTTTATATTGTTTATTTCACAATTTTTACAAGATTTAAAATGCATTAAGTTGAATCTTTGATTTCTGTGTAGCTCTGTCCAAGAATGACCTATAAACAGAACTATTGAGTGCTTACTAAAAGCTGAGCAGTGTTTGTTTGTTTATTTTTAAAGCTGAGCAGTGTTTAAACACTTTACCTGTGATAAACAGTTTGCTTGGCCTGTATTCAGTTACCCCAAGAGTCCTGTTTAAAGATTTATTTATTTATTTTTAGAGAGAGACATAGAGTGCGCCCACAGGTGAGGAGGGCAGGGAGGGGCAGAGGGAGAGAGAGAATCTCAGACAACCCCTGAGTGCGAGCCCAGCGTGGGCTCGATCCCACAACCCCCCGAGATCTGAGCCGAAGAAATTAAGAGCCGGACACTTAACTGACAGAGCCACCCAGGCACCCCAAGAGTCCTGTTTAAATAGGGCTAATATTGTCCCCATTTTACAGACAAAGAAGAGAGTCATTCAAGCCTAACCAAGCTCCTAAGGATACAGCCAAAGCAGTTTTGTTCCTCAGCCTGCTACATGGCAATGAAGTTTACTTTAAAGGATTTTCACCTCTCATTGACATAGAAATCTGTAAATATGTGGGCATTTGATACCAAATGAGGAAACAACTTGATCTGAAGAAACCTATTTACTATTTTGACCTATCATTTCCAATTCTGTGTCCAGTGTCCATACAGAACAAGCCAACTCCTTTCTCCCAGTCCACTCCTGGTCCTTTGTGTCTCCGTTTCCAGTGCCTGGCACTGTACTTAGCACATAAAAAGGCCTCAAAGAATTTTCCACTCAGTTCTTGATAGCTTTTCATGTACTTGATTGCTTTTGTTGCAGGTATGTCCTGCTGTCTGGTCTGGTCCAGGTAGCACATCCCCCTTCACTCTCTTTCCCCTCCAGCCTCAATTGATGGTTATTTTGTGATAAAGTTTCCAGTCCTTTCCCTCTTCTGGTGGCTTCAAAATTGGTTCGGTTTGGTTTTTGACTTCTTCAAAACATAGTACCGAAACCTCAGTTTTTCAGTGTGGTCTGCAAGATAGTTGTCAGCATTACAAGAAGGAACAGCTTGAGCTCTAGGAGCTGGGAGAAGCCAGGGTGTCTGAAGGCTTGGGGCCTTCTTTCCCCCTGAATTCAGGTTCCCTTGCACTTGCTTATTCAGTCCAGCAACAGACGGACTCCTGGTTTCCTCCTGCTGCTTGAAAAAGAGTTTTAGTCAACATCATTTATTTTCACAAGATTATTTAATAAAAATTATTTATGTATTTTCATAGAATTTGCTACTTACAATTTACTTACGATTGATTCATGAGTTACACATTTTAATTTGGGGCAGGATGAAATTCTTAGCTCATCAACTAAATACATTAGAGTAGACGATTGCAAATAGGAGGTTAGAACAAGTTTTATGTTTACAGGTTAGATTATGAAGTATGCTACAGTGTTCATATGCTGCCTTTGTGAATATCATTACCTTTCATTGGTGATTTTTTTCTCATTTCAAAAATAACCTGATTTGGTAATAAAGGTTTTCCCCCCCCCCTCTCTATTTTAGTGGAGAAACAAGATTTAACAAGGAGAAAATAATTCAAGGTTAGTATACTTTATTTTAGCTGTCTCCTTTAGTGTTAATGTGATATGTGAGTTAATCAGATTTGCGGGGGGAGGGTAGACCGGGGGCAGCTCGTATTGTGAACAGCATTAGAGAAACTGTCATAGCCATAGAAATATGATTAGAGCAGATGGTCACCAAGAGGAATAAGTCTCTTAAGTGAACTGAATGTAAAGAATAGGATTCTAAGTTGTTTATAGGTAGCTTCAAGTGGCCCAGTCAGCTGATTGAAGAGTTATATTGAGTCTAGTGATCTTAAAATATAACTGCTGTGATTTAAAATGATTTCCTATTTGGAAACATGAAGTTTGCTGGCTGGTGTTAATGGTATTTTTCTGCTAAGATAGTTATATTGTTTTTAGTAGTAACAAGAGGTGTAAAAAGAGAATTCCTGTTCTCACACAGGATTGTTACTTTATTCTAAGATTCTTCCTCTGTTGTTCGACTAATTTGGGTTCAGATCTTTTAATCTCCCTATGATCCAGCAAGTCTAGCTTTTAAAGAATATTTTGGGTAATCTCTCAGCCAGACAGGCTATTTCTGTGCTGTGATTATAGAAACATTTAGTTTTATTTTTTTGGATAGGGACATCTGGAATTTGCAGAACCTGATTTTCATACCCAGAGTGCCTCACTCCCCGTCTTCTGAAAACTAGTCTGATAATTAAATGAACCTTTGTTTTCCAGTGACATGTGCCCAACCCAGATTAGCCTCTGTACTTCTGTCCATTACCACCCTGTCCTTTAGTACTGCCCACCTGTCTCATTTCATTAGACACTAACAGCGGAGCAGGAATACAAATTTTTGTGGTCACACCTGGTTTTGACATTTGTTTTGTGTTCTTTTCCTAACTTTGTCAGTTAGATGCTTGTTAGTTCTTTAAGTTAAAGCCTTCAAGGCTTACATATTTCCAAATACCATTTTTGTTGCATAACTACAGTTTTGATATGTAGTCATTTCATAGGTATTCAACACCAGGTGTCTTAAATTTCCACTATGATTTCTTCAGTGAGCCATGAATTATTTAGAACTATTTTGTAAATTTCCAGATGACTGGGCTTTTTGTTTTTGCTCGTTCTCTTTTATGATTGACTTCCAATTACATTTTGTATTCTGACAAGATGGCTTATTTGATGATACTCTTCGAAATCTGTTAACATGCTGTGTTTATAAATCTACCATTGTATGCTTGAGAAAAATCTGTGTTTTCTGATTGTTGGGTTTGGAGTTATATGTCAAATAATTAACCTCTGTTTTGTTGTTCAAATCTTCCATGCTTTGCTAATTTTGTAAATTTATTAATTTGCCTGCATGACCGAAATACCAATTTATGGGTGAGATGTAGAATTTCCCATTGTGATGGCCAACTTATAGTTTAGTACCTGATATTCTATCAATTTGTGCTTTGTGTGTTCTGCTCTTATGTAGTTAGAGACTATTTTATGAGGCACATACATATATAGGTTTAAAAATTGTTGTGTCTTCCTAGTGAATTGGATCGTTGATTATTTATAGTATCCTCACAATCCTAAGACTTTTGTCATAAAGTCTTGCATTTGTGAGTATAATATAGCTTCTCCAGCTGTTTGGGCTTGGAATTCGCCTGGTATGTTTTTCTCTTGCCTTCCTTTCAACCTTTCTGGGTGCTGATGTCTTAAGTGTTACCTTGTAAATACTATGTAGCTGATTTTGGTTCTCTTCCTCCCCTCCCCTCCTCCCTCTCCTCCCCCTCCCCCCTCCCCCCCCCCCACCCTCCGCCACCCCGCACC